>NC_087556.1:8065376-8107876 GCF_036250125.1 Pseudopipra pipra | reverse complement strand
AACTCATAGACAGCAAATTTAGGGCTGTGGCTTTTGACCTCTGGAGCATGTAACCTGCACTTTGTTTTCTAGAACCTACACAGCCTGGGGCACATTATCTTATGCTGCCTTACAGAAAAACAAACCAAACCAAACAAACAAACAAATAAAAAACTCACATCAAGAAATTTTTTTTAAGTGACCAGTTTGAGAGCCCAGGGAAAATATTAAGTACGTGTATAACTATTTGAATGAATCAATGCACTTCTGTCTGTTTTTCTCAGAGCTGGAGAGCAGCCATAACCTTCCAAGGCTAAAAATAGTGTCACTAGGCAGCTCAGACAGATGCAAATCATGTTCTTCAGCTTTATTTAATATCTCCTGAGTAAAGGGACAATTCATTCTTTTGAGATGTTATCGAAAATTAGTGGAATTATACCAGCAGTGAAGCTGATAAGAATCCAAGAAAATTGCAATGGATTAAGTATAGTTAGTTTGAAAGAAAGCCATTTGATTGACTTGTTCTTCAACCTTCCTTACTCCTACAATTTTAAAGACATGAAAAAAGTTCTCCTGATCATTGACCATAAAACCCTTAGCACCATATTTCAGGATAACTTACATTTCCCCTTTAAAGCAGTGATTTCTGTAAAAATTCTGTGTGTTTGATTATACCAAGGTCAGAAGCAAAGTCCAAAAGCTGTCAACATACTAATAAAATCCCCAAACTTTGCTTTCTCCTTCGTGAACACCAAGGGCTCATCTCCACATCCAGTCAGCAAGATAATTGAATAACATGGGTGACAGAACACAGCCCTGCCAAGCTTTTGGACTGACCTTGAACTCCTTGGTCAGCTCAGCATGTACAACACCTCTTCGTGAAAGTCCCTAAAGAACGAACTCTGAGTAAGCAGATCAATTGCCAGCCATCTTTCTCAAGTCGCACATGGAAAGATTCAACAATCTGAGTTAAATACTGCAGTAAAATTGGCCCAAAAACATAAGAGTTTGAAGTCAATATTAGTGTAGAGCTTCTCGAATCTGAAGTACATCGTCATCTGATACCTGGAACCATGTTGCAGTAAGTATATGAAAGATATATATATATTTTAATATAGTACAATAGATGCACACCTCAGGCAATATATTTTTCTATGACCCAGTTCTCAGACTTGCTTTATAGTGCTATAACAGTGTTATGGGTCTACAGAGTAAACACCATTATATTTTCATCTACTTTACTCTGCCAAAATGGTGACTAATATATCTATTATATAGTCATTTATTAAGCAAAATTACATACAAAGTAGTTCATCATCCAGAAAGAAATTAGTAGCCAGTTGTTTTCACATTACTGTGCATAGTGATGAGTCTTTAGCTGTGGGTCATGCAAGTTTAAAACTAAGGCAGGCTGAGGCACTTGGCACTATGTTTTGCAGCTGGAGCAAGAGTGTTTCTGAGACACCCTCTGCAATGGTTAACTTCAAGAACCAAAGGGTCAGTTTTCTTTGGAGAAAACAAACAAACAAAAAAAGCAACATATTCCCAGTGCTTTTTTTATTTGCTTTTAATGAGAAATTGCACTATTTCCTACCTGCTCAAAATGCACAAGATTTCCTGTTGTCATTTGTTTCTGTTTGGGTTCCTCTCAGGACAGGGTGAAAGCAAGGACTGGTAATTGTGAGAGCAGAAGCTTTACTATTTTTCAAAGTATAAGAGTTCAAAAGGCAAGAGGCGCTTTTAAGATATCCAGGCATAATCTGTGTACTCCTCTTGAAGGTAAAATTTGTAATTAAAGTTGGCATTTCTGAGCAGCCTGCTAGTGCTGGTCATCTTGCTAACAAACAAAGAGGACATGCTTTGTGACACTGGCACACAATCCGTGGGTAAGAGCCGGTGCCTCACTTGTAGGAAGCAGACAGAAGAGATGTGTGTATCTAAGATGGCCTAGAGGGAACACAACTGAAAGATGTTTGGGAAAAAAAAAGGTCATGTAATCAGAGTAAAGAGAAATATGAGATGAAGCAAGGGATGTAAGATCACTGCTTTGCTTTCCCACAAGCTTTGCCCAGCATTTTGCCTTCTTTCCATTTCCTTCTACATATTGCAGAGGAGGAAAAATATTTTTATTTTTTTTTAATATTCTGAAAATGAGAACTTGAAAAGCCAGATAACAGAAGTGAGACAGATTCCAATATTCAGAGCAAACCTCTGGATGGGAGATAGAAAAAAATAATTTGGTTCTCCAAAACCCTGTAATAAAGAATCAAGAAGTAAAATGCATCTGATTTTTATGCAGGTTATTTTCTCAGAGAGAAGGATGGAGTAAAATCAGATCACTTCTTTTTTTTTTTTTTTTTAATTTAAGTAAGTTTTAAGTAGCACGGATATTATAGTCTTGGAGATCACTTAGGCATATTTCACATTTTCATTATTCACACTGTGCTATATGAAAAAGTATCTTAGGTAATCTGGTCACGAAAATAATTTCATGTTTTATTGAAAGTCTCAACATCATCGGGAAAAGATTTTAAAACAGTCAAAAGGTATATGCCACACAGAATCAAATTTATATGCAGTTAATTGGGTCAGAGGAGGAAGAACAAGTTGAACCCACTGAGATTCAAAATTGTGCTACCACTATGTTATTCTGTTCCACTTGGCTTCTCAACATGTGAAAGCAAGTCAGCATCCACAATTCCAGTCCTCTTGGAGAGGTTTCTTAGAACAGATTATAGCAGATATAGCACTATACCTTGTTTTAAGCATTCTTCTGCAAACAAGTTAGAGACAGGCACCACTGCAATTAACAGGGGTCAGAAAATTAAAACTTCTGATAGGGTGCAAAGTGGGAATATCCCTACTACAGGAAATGATTGCTAGAGCATTCTGCTGTGGCAGACTCACATCCAACTATCAATTCTTATCGAAAAGAATAGAATAAAGGTAGGGTAGGATGACGAGATAATCCTTCTGTGTTTGAAGAGAGAATTCTTCTTAGCATTTCTTATGAAGGTCACATAACTAATTTATGCAAAATTAAAAATTAGCTAAAGGCAAAACAGGGAGAAGGTACTATGTAATATGAAACATTTGCTTGGAAAGAGATCATATGGAAAAGACAAGCATGAGGTTTTCATCTTCAATGAGATCTCTGAATTGTTACTATGACTCAAAAATGATGGATAAGGGGATAAACAGAAGCAGTGATGACAAGTGTGGACTACACCTCATTGAAGGTGATCAGATCCCCCATCAGAGCTCCCACCAAAAAATTGTTTTTGCATCACGAGGTTTCTGGAGACAAATCAAATCCCAAAAGAGAGTTTCAACAGAAGAAAAAGGGAGATACAGAATGTGGAAAGGGCTGGTATACAGCATAGCCAGGAAGATAAACAGAAAAACACACAAGCATGGATGAAAGAAAAGAATATCAGTGTTCAGATCTTAATACAGACAATATTCCTGTGACAAGACACATACTTCTGAAAAAGAAGCAGGTTAGGTCCACCCAGGAGAGTTGCTCAGACACACATTCATCTGATGTTCCACCTGGTGAGCAGAAACAAGGAGTCACTTCCTGCACCAGCCAGAAGTACTACCAGGCAGAGAAGACAGAAATTACAGAGCTCCAGAGAGAAAACTTCTTCCTCTCTGCTTGCTCATAACCCATTAATCTGACAGAGATGCTGTTTTAAACCCAGCTCTGCTGAGAACAATCCTCCACGGGTCCACTGACACAAGGTGGCATAAAGACAGCTATAGTTGTAGCATAGTAGAATATAAATTGTTAGAAGCTGGAATAAATATCAAAATCAGGAGACATACCAAAATGTAGTGAAGGGGAATTAATAGAGGTTTTCTGAAGACAAGTGGTGTCACAAAGATGTGTCACACTTCAGTTTCAAAGGGTCAGTACACACCAAGTGATTTTATACACCTACAATTTGAAAAGTCCTCAGTAGGGCTGCTCACTAAAGAAAATAAGGTGCTACGAAATAAAGTGTTGGGGCTGGGAGTAGCTGGACTGTCCATTCAAGCCCAAAGACAAGTCTGAACTCCTGCACCATGGGAGCACCCTGACTGAAACCCACCTTGGAGGGGGCTGAGCCTCAGGTACACAGTGGGCTTTCTCTCCCATCCCACCTCTGATTCTCTGGGAAAAAAAGCAAGACACACTGGGTGAAGGGAACCAGAGCACTCTCTAGCCAAGGTCTTGGAGAGGACAGCAGTGGGCACAGTTCCATGGGGAAAAGCTCAGTATGAGACACAGGGCTTCTCTGGCTGCAAAGAAGGGACAAAACCCCTACAGAGACAACTGTCAGTTGTTATTATGGACTTTTGAGCAAGGTTGAGCATGATTCTTATGCTGTTAAAGGGTTGGTTCTTTGTGTCAAACTTGCTTTTCTTATTTCCTATCATTTCTCTAGAACCCCACATCCCTGAGGTACAAACCCATGTGAAGTAATAGTGTGTAAGAGAATCAAAACCCAGAAGATGCCTACATTGGTACTATACTTTCATTCTTTCACCCAAAGCAGGACTGTTCTCTGTGGCTAATTTCCAATTACATTTAAAAAAATCTCACCCAGACTTACATCTCCTCTTGCCATTGAAAGGCTTATTTCACCGTCTATTAATGTCTTTGAAAAAGTTTTCCTGGCAGATCATCTTCCTGCTCTCCATGATAAATCTTGTTGTACTAATTTCTCTTCCCCAGTGATGTTTATTCCCTCAAATATTTGCAGAACATTGTCAAGTCACCTTGCAATCACTGTTTGGAGCATTCCTATCTCATCTACAGCCTTTCTGCACACAGCAAGCCAGTTCTTCCAGCCCCCTTTATCATTTGTCTTGTTCATTTTGTCAATTAGTTTCTCTGACCTCTCCTTTCACTTTGCTTTATTAATTTTTCAACACGCCAACCCCTGTGAGGTAAGTACAGATTAGCAGCCTCCCCCTCTCCACGTTGTGCAGTCAACGTGGGACCAGCGAGGAGCTGATTCACTTGGTCACACACAAACGGCAGGAACGTGGCCTGTGCAATGCAGCTGCTTCAAAGAGAATTAAATGGTGCATTACAGCATTCAGCAGCCCTTTACACAGGCCATAAAAATGTCATTTCAGTCTGAGTGACCACTGCAAGCACAGAGGGTTAGAACTCCTCCCAGAGCACTTCTCTGCAATGTGGGTTCAAGGCAAGCACAGTCCCAGCTACTCCCCTGGTGGGAGCCAGGGTGGGACACTAAACTCATTCTCTTCACTGCTTTGCTTTCTTTCCTCTGTTCCTTTCGCTAGGTTGGGAGAGGGTGTTGCACTTCCCCACACACACTTTTTCTGAACAAAGGTATTATTTATGGTGAGTGGAAGATAATGGAGTTTTCTCTCTGTGTGGGTGAGGCATACCCACCGCAGTGATTTTCCATTTCATTCCTGTGCTCTGTAGGTTCCCTCCTAGTCTTGCAAGAAAATAAAACACATCTGTATTGATAGATACAGATATATCTAGATTTTTGACAGACCCGGATGTTGCTGGCCTGTGTAAGATTACATTCATCCCTATTTTTCAGAGTACTAGTTACGCATGTGTAGTGAGGAACTCTATCATCCTGTCTTTAATTTACTCTCGAGGAGCTCAGCTCTCACAAAATCCATATCAGAGCCCCCCTTCCAATTATTTTAGCCAGAGGGGGGAGAGGTCTCTATCTGATCTGATAATGGAGCTATTTGGCTCAGCCCAGCCATTAATCCATCTGACAGCTTTTCTATGAAAAAGCAGAATTTCCATCCTCCACTCCAATTTATTTCATCATCTGCACTTTCCGCCTTCTATCCCTGGTCATTGGTAATAATGAGAACTGTCTAGAGAAATATATAAATATGGCACATGTGTATAAATACAGCTAAAGTGGGTGGCACAGGTGTGACAAGGAGAGAATTCTGCCTCTACAAGAATTTTTACCTGAAGCATTTACTTGCCCTATGGAAACTTAAACCAGTCACCACCCTTTTGAAAATATCCCAACACAAATTTCCATTTTTTCCTCAATAAACAAGCTGTTTGTTTTGTTGTGTGTGGAGGATTGTTTCTTTGGGTTTTTTGTTTTAGTTTTGTTCTGGTTTTGTGTAAGTCCCTATCACAACAGTTCTCTGGTCTTAATGAAAAATACTATATTGTAATTCCAAAGTGAGATTTACTGATTGTGATGATACTTCAGGTATTATGGAGTGAATCTGGAAAAGAGACAGGCATGCAATATGGATGTTGAGCTCTCCTGTCTGACCTGCTGCTCTACAATCATCTTTAGCTGACAGAATTTGACAAGGCTTAGTTGGACAAGTAGAAATCTCAATGGAGAAGGGGGTTTCTTTGTTCTTTTTCTTTTTAAGTAAGAAAAGCTGACATATAAGGCAGCTGACAAAATTTACATTTTATCTGTATTAATAATTTTCACAAAGCATTTTTTATTTAAAAATTCCAAACTTGTTAAATGTTTGGCCAAAATCTATTTTTAAATAGAAATAATGCTTCCTTTCAAAACTTTGGAAGTAGAAGACAATGTTTTTCAGATTCAAATAATTTCCAAAGTTGGGGTAATTCTACCAATAAAAAAAAAATCTCAATTTTAAAAATACATTCATGATATTTAGTGGATATACTATGGATCAGCTACAAGATATCCCAATCCAAGTGCAGGCACCACTCAGTTAAATGCTCAGGCATCCTCCCCAGCTGCAGCTTGGTTCCTTGTTTTTACAGTTGGCAGCTCAGGAAGATTTCAAATGCGGTCAGGAGAGGAAAAAAGGATTTTTCCCATAATGACATGCTGAGCAAAAGACAAGAGGGAGTTTGTACTTTTCGTGCTTATGTATTTACATGTTATCTCCAAAGTCACTTAAAATTAATTTCTAGGCATGCAATCAATACCTTGCATTTTCATCAAGCTACTTCAGTTTCTTAATTGAAAATGGAAATGTGAAAATGGAAAACATCTCAGCTATGCTGGGGAATCTCCTCTAGTATTTTGAGACTCTTGTATTTTCTGGTTAGTTTTTTGATCCTTCTGTAAGTCCAGATGATAAGACTCCACTGTGCAGTATTCAGGTAAATTGCAATGTCTGGAGAAAATCCTCCCCTTCCTCATGCTCATTGTGGTCTTTTTATGGTTTTTCTGCATCACTGTGAGTCAGGGTAGTAAGCTAGTCTTGAAATTAATCTCATACCTGGAAACTGGATAAAATGGTACAAAGATATTGGACAAATTTCTCTCTTTAGAAGGGCAGAGCAGTTCCAGATGCACCAGAACAAGGTCTTCTGCCATGCCTGGGGCAGAACCCTACCAGGGTATATGCACTGCGTCAACAGATGTTCTTTGTTGCTACTGAAATCCTTTGTCTTAGCAAGATGTGATTTAATATGTTCAGGTTTAAAACCCTGCATTAAACCCTAGTTGAATAGGTTAAAAGACTCATTTGGGTTATGAGATTCAGACAAACTGGAGTAGTTGAGGTGGAAAGGGTCTGAAACTCCCTGCAATCCCCTGGAGACTTGATAAAAGGATCCTGGCTTCTTCATTAGTAAGTTCCATTTCTGGCTTCACTAAGAGAAGATTCAAAGCAGAATCACTTTAAAGAAGGGCAGAAACCAACAATACTTTGAGACACCGCAGTGGCTGTGTCTGAATATTTAAGTAAACCACTTTCTTTCTACCTCCTGCCAAAGCATCACTGCAACCACTGGTACGTTCCCATCTCTAATGTCAATACAGTTCCCTAGAGGAGAAGTGGCTCATGGTATAAGCTCAGAAATAGCAATGCTATTGTAAACTACAAAGTTTCCCAAGCAGCCTGAGTATTCTGTCACTGCTGACTTTTGGTCTTTTTCACTTATTTTACATTTTCCAAGCCTTTTTTGGGATAAGATTTGAGGCGCTCTTTTCTGCTTCATGCTAGCTCTGTTACAAAAAAAAAAAAAAAATCTACCATGGATTCCTTTCTTTCTTTTTTTTTTTTTAATGGTCCTCAACAACAAGAAAGTCTGTCTGCTCCCCATCACACCCTCAGCTGTTTGAACTGACAGTCTCAAGTCCTGCTGTGATTGAGATGCCCTGAAAGTTTACCACAGGATTTATACTGCTTCCTACAAAGAACTTGAAGTCTTTATAGGTCTTGAAATGAAGATGAACTTGTGTTTTATAAGAGAGGTTATATGCCAATTTATCAACAATTTCAGAAGGGCAAACATTTATGAAGAAGATGAAAAATAAAGATACATTTTCGATGATGTCTCCAAAGCCCAGGAAACACTGGTCCCTTTCAGGTTCATTTGCCCTTGTCTCTCTCCTATATAATGTTTCCTCAGTACCTCTTTATTGGGGAAAACAAGAACAACTGATGACGTGCAAAAAAAAGAGGGACTTTCACTTGTTTATTTCTACAAACACACTGCCTGAGTGCATTTCAAGCTGAAGCCAGCTCACGGAAATCATTGCTGCTAAAAAATGGAACTAAAAAGATTTATATGGACTGCATACATTTTAAACTACTTTGAACATTTCCCTGAAGTAAATTTTCTTCCTTCTATAGAGCAGTATTAAAAGAGGGAGACAACAAAAAACAGTTTGATTAAGCATTCCAAGGAATTTTCAGGAAAAAATTCTTAACTAGCTCTGAGATTTCCTTCTTGTAACCCAATCCTCTGTCTGAATAAGCTTTTTTTGATAAACATGTTCACTTTCATGTAAAATCTGTTTAAACCAAATGATGAAAATTTACCTTAACAATTCTTTTACAGCATAACATGCTTCTTGCATTACCTGTTTGTTTCTTCTCAGCTTTGGCAGTGTATGCTTTTTAAGACTTGAGTCTTGCACACCCTGCTCAGCAAAATAGGTGACTAGGAGCCCCAGAGGACCAGGTAAAGCAATGAAACTAAGATTTCTCAGAAAGTGTCAGCCTGATCAGTCAGAGAAGTGCTCATTGTGTTCTTAATTGTGAGATGAAGTTTAAGTTATTGATCACTGTTCACATCTTGAAAGTTGAAATCAAATACAGTAACTGATTGACCACTTAAATCTTCCATCCAACCTTCCATCTCCAAATAACTTTTTTTCTTTTTAAAATATTTTAGAGCTTTGATTTATGAAAAAATCACGGTAACTCTTTCAGTTTGAGTTGGGGGAAAAATGTCAATGCTTCTCAAGGTTCAAGCTATTTCTTGGTCAGGTCTGTTACATCAGATCTTTAACTCCTACTTCTGAAACCCCAGAATTCCTGAAAGCTTTTGGCATGAAAATGAAAACTAGCCTGTATTGCGTGTGATTATTTACATACATGACAGACAACATATATACTTTCCTAGGCACTCCATTAAAATTTCTTTATTCCCAACCTTTTGAAAGCTAAACAAGCAAAAGAAATGATGATACACGCGACCTGTGGCATAAGCCATTTTATAAAATATGCTGCATGCAGCAAAAGCTTTAATCCATTTTTGGCTTTAGGCCTCACAGCCATGCAGCTGCCCTGATCTCTCTCATGTTGTAAGAGATCTTCATGTAAACTCATGAAGAGAGAAACTTGTGCATTTAAGTTTTAAAGTGTTAACTTCCTGGATTGCTTCGTTGGCAGAGCAGCTCACTGTTGGTTCCTTGCCAGCAAAATAGCCAATCTGGTGGTGGCATCATCCACTAGGATCCCCTGCTCAACTTGCCCTCTTCAATGCCAAACCCCAGCACCCCTTGAGAGAAGCAGTACCCATCATCAAATGTGAATATCCCCAAACATGTTACTCAAAACTAGCCCAAAAAAAAGCACAAGTTTCACCTACCCAGAGATTCAAACTGGTTCTGAAACTACATGGTGTGCTAATGCTAAAAGTCAACAGCTAGATACATAGCAAACAATTTCCCCCTTGCCTGGCTCTCACCAAAACCAGGTCCTAAATTAACAGTGTTTGGTAATCCTGCCAGATCCATGCTCTTCCAGGCAATTGTGATTGATCTGGTTCAAATAATCAGAAAGAACATATGGTACCCATTTCTTCAGAGTCTCATAGGAAAGATAGTAGTTGGGCAGAACAGAATTTGCTTCTGCAACCACTAATCAGCTGTGAGCCCACATCCTACAATACATGAACAGAACAGACCAGAGCTGTGCCGTCCTTCGGAACCTGAATTGCCAGAACCAACAAATTCCTATTCAGACAGAAAAACAAACAAGAAAACTGAAAACAAACAAGGGGAAAGGCTCAAATGAGCTTTCTAGAGGGTAGAGATAATATAGGAAAAGGGAAGGGAAGCATAACTGTCAGGCAGCCGTGGAACTGAAGCAGGGACAACCACTGTGTTTGCATCAGTCTAAGCAAATACTCTTACAGGTTTGAAGAGAAAGCCATCATCCCTCCATAATGGCATTTTACCTACCAGCAGCATTAATTGCTTTTTTCATAGTCTCCCTAGTACTCCACAGTCTTGAGGGAATAAAAACAAACAATAAAAGCCTAACTACATAAACCCAAAAGAATTTGCAAGGCAAATGTTTTAAAAGTGACTCAAACCTTCAGAAACGTAAGTCCGTATGTAAATGAAAGTTATAAACATTAATGGACTTTAAATCTGGTAGTTATTTATAGAACACTTCCACTTGACATAGTTGCTGCTTTCTTTCAAGACTTTGTTCATCAGGCATCTATACTCTGCAACAAATGTACTTTCTTACTCCTATACACTTTCCTCTAATTAAAGATAGCACTACCTATTACATAAATAGATGGCATGACAAGCAGGGATGGCAACTTGTACTCCATAACAAGTTTTATCTGTAATCACTGCAGTATATCCCTTGTTTACAGAAATAAAGCAAACAAAATGGATTGGATAAGTGACTTGATGAAGATTGTGCTGGTGCCAAAACTGGGCTGCCATGCTGTGGTGCCCCCCAGGTTGCATTTCCACTAAGGCTAAAACAACTGTGAGCTTTCAAAGCATATGACACACTCCATTTTCTTTCCACTCAGTGGCCTGGACCCTGCAGCACTGAACTCATACCTAACATAAATGCTGCAGCAACTACCACAACTGACTGCAAGTCCTGTAAAATATAAAACCTAAAAGCAGGATTTTTTTTTTTAATTTGAATATTCTTTTTGCTTCCTATAAATTATTTCCTTCCAAAAATCACAACCACCTCAAGGGGGCTTTCTAGTAGTTACCACTTTTGAGCTGCTCTATTACTCATCCTTCCTTTTTGCCTCCCTCCTCCATATCACACATCATCAAAATAACAGAATGGGAACCATTTAAAATACCAAATTATTGCTGAAGGTGAACAGGAGAGAAAGTCGAGTACCAAGCTCTGTCTGCCTTTTGGGATTCCTCACGTATCACATTCTTGTATTTCACTCATCAAAATGTCATGCTTAAAAAGATACACAGCCTGAAGAATAGAGGAAACAACAGAAAGGAGAGGCAAAGAAAAAATTTGACCCTCATGCTATTGCTCATGTTTGTCTATTAAAAAAAAAATAGAAAAAAGATTCTCAAGTCTGACAGCAATCACAGCCATCTAGACAGTGTCTAATGCATGAGTAATGCATTGTCAGCTCAAGAAAAAGACCAAATTTTCTTGCCCCCGAAGGCCATTTTAACAGCTTGGGTATATATCTGACATTAGGGAAAGAGAGATTGCATCATCTCAGATATATGACACTTGCTGTGCATGCAGCTGCTTTCAGGATTGACTTCCATGATAAACATGTCACTTCTGGAGAAAATTGATGGAAGCCAGAATTGTCATTTCTCTAACTCATTCTTCCCAGTCACTTTGTCCTCCTGGTTCCAACGTGCTTTGTAGACTGAGATTCGACATATCTATGATTTTCTAGGTGCATAGAGGTAAAAATATTTTTAAAGTTTCTGACTGAACTGGGTCCATGACACCTTAGTACTTTAATTTTTTCCATTTCAGTAAAATGTATTAAAGTTGAGGAAAGAAATACAGAGACATGTAACCTTTAGAGTTGTCATAGTTTGAAATTGGCCCCCCTTGAGAGTTCGAGGGGCTCAGAGGTGACTGGGTGCCAGGACAGTGTTCCCTGGAGAGCCAATCACCACTCATGTCGTTCGCTTCTGCTCAAAATCATATATCACAGCACCGGAATAGGTTGGCAGTGCTGTCTTGGTTGTTTTGCTGTTGGTGTCTGCTGCGTGTAGGTGGACAAGGCCAAGGAGACTAAAGCCTGGTTTTGATCAAATAAAGCACCTTTGAGAATAGTAAGTCCTCCTGTTAGCATGCAGCTTAACGTTACTTGGCTATACCATTATTTTGTATATTCTTGTCTTTGAACAGAACCGTAACCCAGTCCGTGCATACAGACTTGTTTTTGGATGCTTGGGAGCAGTTACAGTTTCTAACAGTGCCCTTAATACAACCCTCCTAACTCATAATGATACTTAAATCTTTATAAAATGAAAGCATATTTTCACGGGGTCAGAGATAATTTGAGTAAGTGTAGCCCAATCTGGACTATGAACATGTCAGAATATCTCCTTTGATTCCTTTCATATGAAATGAGACCCTGTGCCTTCTATTTGCTCACTTATTTCTGTCTTTTCACCGGCCACTCCTGGTAATTACCAAATATATTTGACTGATATAAGGTTGGTATTTAAAAACCCCCACATGTACACAGTTTCCTCTTTTTTGTGCTTCTCTTGTCTGCTAGTTCAGTGGAGCTTTGCTGCTCTGATTACAACATCGCTGTCAATTCTATGGCACAAAACAAATTCTGCAAAATCCCACTCTTCTGTTTTCAGCTTCCCTGCAGGAGAAGGCAGTGGCACAGCGGGGCTGAGGAGAGCTGGACCTGCTGCCTGTCTCTGTGGCCCCCCGTGCTTCAGGAGGCAGCAGGGACAGACTGCAGAGCTGCCACACATTTAGCTCTGTAACTCTCCACAGGCTGAGATGAAGTGCAGAGTAGCAACCCTGCCCATGGGGGTGCCTTGTCAAGTCAAATCAGTTCGTAAGACCTCCAGGCCAGTGCTACAGAACAAGAGCTGTATTCAGAGGGCTGACCACAGGTCCATTTCCTCATATATTGTGAGGGAAAGAGATGTAGTGCATCCCTCTGACCGCTCCCTATCTTTCCCCAAGTCCTTGCCAGGATGAAACCCTCCTCTTTGCTGCATGCTAATAGGGAAAGCAGAAAGCACTGGATGTAAGCTGCCAGTGTGATACAAAGGATGTCCTTTTCACTCTTTTCTTCCAATTTTTCTCCCTGTGCTTGCCCCAGAGTTCAAGTCCTGCTTTCCTTTCCATGACAGTTACATCTGTCAAACCTGTCACATTTTGCATTCCTTCATGCCAGATGCAAAAGCTAAAGCAGGTGCTACAGATGCTTGTTTGATTAGTGCAGTGTATTGATATCGTTTCTTGATGTTTCACAAAGGAAAGAGTGGGAAAGAATGAAAGATAAAAAGAGAAAGGGAGGGCAGTGGCAGCATTCAGTGAGATAAATGGCTTTAAAGTACCTTGCTCTGCTGTGATGGCTTCCATCAGACATGCCCGGCAAGGTAAAAGAGGCATTTTTTCAAACAGATGGTCTCAAAGTCCTTACAGCACTACAGCTCAGAGGAGCAGCTACCTCACTGCCACATGCTGGGGAGGAACTATGCCATGAAGGAGATGCACTCAATTTACCTGCCTGCCTTAATAACATCTCAACGTCTGGTCTGTTGAGGTGTTAAGGCACATCTTAGCAAAAGGCAGCCGCTAAAGGGACATAGCTGAGGCTATGGAGAAGAAATAAAGGGCTTTTGTTAAGGCAGTGAGTTTACATTCTGAGGACAGAGGAACTTCAGTTCATTTTGAACAAACCACGAAATCTCTGTGACAAGGTTTACACAACGGCACAGCTTGAGGACAGTGAGCCATCAGATCCAGCCACCTTTTCTTCATGAAAACACGATGGAGCCAGTCAGCTTATCACAGAAACTTTCATGCAGGTTGCAGAAAGCTGGTTACCTCCAAAGTTCTGCAAATAGTATATTGGTTGTGTGCTGCTGCCACACTGAGCCAGGTTCCCAGGCCCTTTTGGGTACATATATTGCATTTACTGGCGAGAAGCCTTTAGTCAGCACAGGAGACTCACTTCCAGCTGTCCAGATAGACAGTAACTCTGGATTTGCAGGTTGCAGTAGGCCTGTCTGCCTCTCAAAAGATGGCAAAAATGCAGCCAGAGTTTCTGTTCCCTATCTGTAGAATAAGGACAATAAATTACAACATTATCTTTGCCTTTCTCTCTCTTGTCTTCTAAATTTGTAAGCGCTTTAGGAAGAAATACAAAAATCTCTTAAAAAAGGTTGTTTGTTATAAATGGCCAGCTGAACTCCAGACCTTTCAGATTCCTTCATCTAGAAGCAGAAATCAGCATGTAAGTTGGATACGGCTTGTGTTGGTGTAGAGTATCTTGAGAGAGGAAAGCAGGTAGGAGAGAGTGAGTGCCTTCTATCAATATATATCAAATTTGATATATATTATTATATATATTATTATTAAATATGTATATATTATTAAAGGCTACAGTCTTTAGAAATGCAATTCCTCTTTCAGACTGTTTTAGCCTTTCTCTGAAGACATGAGTGTCTCTAACAAGGTAACTATGGAAAGCTTTCTGTCTACTCAAGGATCGCTCTCCAGACCAGAGTTCGCTGAAGCCTTTTCCCAAACGTGTTACAAATTTGTCAGCTCTTCCTTCTGTCACAGAGCCATCTCTTCCTGCAGGCTGGAAAGGTGAGGACAAGCATTCTACTATGGTGTGACAATCAGAAGTATTCAGGCTGGTAAGTGCAATAGCTGCCAAGCCAGATATGACCCTCTAGCCTCCACTGAGCAGGTGAAGAGAAGGAGAATGGGCCAGGAGTCGTGACAGAGGCCTTAGAGCTGGCAGCCAGCTGGCCAGGATGGGGTCAGCCTAGGGGGATTATGTATCATGCAGAGCAGGAGAAAGTCCAAGCCTGAATGTAGCCTAAGCAGTCTCCAGAGAGGGTGTTGCCAGCCAGGTCTCAAGCCTCCCTACCAAAGATGGCAGGTTTTGTACAATACTGATATTCCTTCAAGCACATCTGTAGTCCATGGGACAGCCCCACTCTGCACATAACCCCATGAGTTCAAGCGGCAGCAGATTCCCAGCCAACAGCCCTCAAAATGATTCAGCCTTAAAATGCAGCTGAGCCTTGGAAAAAAAATATATTCACCATCTGAATGCTGAGTGAAGGCTTAGCCCCTGGGAGGTGGGGTTTGCTGCCATGCACTGCACAGGCCACAGGTCTCCTAGCATGATCTGCCAGCAGACCAGAGGATGCTGTATTCCATAAAAGCCTCATCAGGAACTTCAGCCCAGCATCCCTTTTTTTTCCCCACGTGTCTCACAGTCCTTATTTTCAGCATCCTGACTCTTCTAGTTTTTACCCTTGCAAGCTAGGACAGTAATTATACTGTCTGCTGCTCTAAAACAGACAAACACCTTCTTACAACAGGAGAGATTCATCACAAGGTGATGTCATGTCATGGGATGCCGTGAGTTTCTAGCACCTCTAGGGATGCTGCTCCCAGGCGAGAACAGGCATCAGAAATTCTTTCACATGGATCTGCTAATGCACTTCCTTGCTGAGGCACAGATGAACTGAGATGCTGAGCACAGCCAAAAATCAGGTGGGTAACTCATTTCCCAGTGTTATCTTGGAGCAAATGGCTGGACTGCAACCCCTGCCTCCACAGCTAGTGTATCAACTCTCCTGCAACAATCACTCTCATACTCTCAGCAGGCTTTGCTATCTAAGGGCTTATTTTGTTTAAAGAAGCTATGCCTCTGTACTACTACATCAGAAATGAGCCTTCAAATCTTGTTCACCCTGGGCCATGAGAACAGGAAAAAGATTTTCTCTGAAATTTGCCTAAATTGGCATGTTATTTTCAAACTGCTGTCCCCTATTTGAGTGGAGCTGACAGATTTATGCATTCAGTATGTATTCACTCAAACTACTTCTACCTAATGATAAAGAAAAATGTTAATTCATAAATAACCCTGGGCAGTGGCAGGCCTGAAATGTATACATTACTTACTTAATCTGTGTTCAGCAAGCTGAAAAATGACAGTGCCCCAGCAGTGCAACCAGGCAAAGCATAAAGTGTTCAGCTGAGCAAGATGGAGAGTCCATGCTGTGCTCCTCTTACAGGCTAAGCTGTCAGGTCATAGTTATATTCCTGGTGTGGGTTAAGCTGGTTGTGTGAGCTGCCAGCACCCGAGTCAGCAAACCAGAAGGTGAAACAGAGCCTTCAACCACACCTCGGTGCCACAGAGAACCTAGCAGGTTGTGGAGACACTGGTGGGTGTTGCTTCCCACCCACATCAGATATTTCATCTGCTCTTCTGCCACAGGAGACAGAGGATCTCATTTTCCATGGGGCAAGCAATCCAGACAATTTAATAGTTTGATTTTTGCCATGCTTGTTCTCCCCTGTGAAAGTAAATCCCAGAGCTGCTGGGCTGGGTCACTTCAAGTTTTGCAGTCAGGGATTTTCACAAAAAAGAGCTGACAACGCAAATGGTTCCAGCAAAGGTTTTTTTGACGACCTTAGTGACCTTTTTATTTGAGCAGATAGCAGCTTTTATGTCTTTGCACCATTTCGTTATCTTATTTTTTTATCGCTGAGTGAACCTCTAGTGATGTTGCTGCCAGGAGAGAACAGGCATAAGAAATTCTTTCACATGGATCTGCTAATGCACCTCCTTGCTGAGGCACAGCAACCCAGCTATCCCAGCTCAGGCATTCACATTAAGCTCTTCAGTCTCACACTGCAATATCTCCTTTCAGTCCATTACTGAACAAGTAGAGCACCTATCCCAATAAAAAACCACTATGCATCAGTTATGCTTCAATCATCACAGACTGATACATCTGCTAAACAAAACAGAGTCATGCTTGCCTGTCTTCTTCTTAGTGAGTCCATCCCCATTTCAACTCCAGCCTGGCATAGGTGAGAATCTGAGAGAGAAAAGTTAGCAAGAATCCTTTCTCTTACCTCACTCCAAACTAACTCCTTAAAAGAGACCAGCCTGGCAATTACTCGAGTTCATAACCTCTTTCTTAATTACCTACACAATATCAAAGCTCTGCAAAAAAATATGAAGATGATGAATAAACTTCCTCATGTTTTCCAGCAATATTTTCCTAATTATTAGTATTTTTAATGTGATTACGCACGAATAATAAAGAGAAAATTCCTTTGCATTTTTTATTTCCTCAATACTGTACATGTGCAAGCCTTCACTAATCAGAGATTCCTTTCAGCAAAAATGCAACCCATTATTTCTGAACTTTTGGTTCTTTCATCCTGTAAGCTCTGGAGCAGTGTGACCAAGGATACAATCAGCTTAAAGGTATTTGGATGCTAATGAACTACAGCTGTACTGTTCAATAGGCTGAGAATGATAGTGCCTTTAACTCATTGGGGCGAATACCAGAGCTGGGAAAGGAGAGGGAAGAAAATAGAAACATAGGACATAATGTACACTAATCTCTGGCATCAGTGGTTCACATTTCTCTCTTCCAGGCAAAAGAACAGAATGCCTAGATCCAGGGTCTGAATCCCAAATGAAAGATTAATGGTCTTGCTTTAGTATTTTGCTGAGGTAACAGCATCCCATCAGTACATCCAGTTTCCATACAGAAGCACTAAACATGTGTTCTCATGTACCCTAATCTCAGGATTACCCTGGCAGAGAGATGAATAAACAAAGGAGAGTGAGTAGCATGCCCACAGGGTGTGTGGTGGTCAGAAACAGCTCAGGCTGACACAGAATTGCTAAAAGGGACTGTGAAACAAGCTGTTAGTGCAAGGGCAGCCAGCAGTCCTGCAGGCTCCTGTGTGGGCAAGCTCCCCGGGAAGGAGCTTATGGAAAGGCACAGTAAAGTAAACTTGTCGAGTGAGAGGTGTGTATGAAATAGTTGAGTAAAGAATATATCTTTATAGTAAACTTACTGTAAAAGTCAGACTCCACAACTGCAGGAACAACCCTTGGCTGTGAAAATTCTGCCAGAAGTCTTCCAAGACACATGTCCTGTAAGGTCACAGAAGGGCAGTGGGTACTTCAAATTCGAGCAGAAGAAAATCATTTAATAAAATAATGACAAAGTCCTACTCATTATTTCAGCCTGGATTTTGAGACACGCTGCCTTTTACCCTTATTCATATATTTTTACTGACAGGTCATGTCAGCACTGCAGCTATTTGTGCTCATGCCAGCATTCAGCTTCTGGGATGGCCCAACACCCTAAGAAGATTAAGAGTGTGGAACCTGTTATGCTTTCTGACTGACCCTTTGCTAACAGGAAAAAGGCAGAGCCACACCACTTGATCAAGCTCTAAACTTTGCAAATTTATCTTCTGATTCACCTTGCCTGTCTGAGCAACTTATATGCTGCTGTATGTAGCCCTGTAAGCAAGCAAAATATTGTTTGCAATTCATCTCTGAAAAACACAAACATCATGTGGAATCAAACTTAGATTTCCCATTCAGATGCCTTTTAAAACAACCACCTTATCATGTGCTTTGATGAGTTATTAACACTTTGAGAAGACCAATCTTCTGTCAATAGCATTGATTTAACAGTAATGGCTTTTTAAATTATCACCTCTTTCCAAACTAATGTGCAGGAAGTTTGTTTAAGTTGTAGAAATCCAGGCAATGTGAACAGGATTGGTATCCTTTGGTGTCTCTCTGACATCGGCATTTACTAATTGATAAAGATTCGAGAACACACCAAAGTACTTGTCTCTCTCCAGTTCACCTAGCAGCTAATAAACGTTTCCAGGATTCCATCCGTTCATTACTGAGTCAATTGAGGGGAAAATAGGATTGCTCCTTGTGTCAAAATATCTCCAGAGAATTTGAGGTGCTTTTTGCATATCCTTAAACATTGCATCCCTGCTGTATCTTTAAAAGAGGACTGCAAATGCATCTTAGAGAAACTTCCCAAGCTCTTCATTTGCCTAAAGATAACAAAATGAGCTATGTAAAACAATTCTGAGAGAAAACAGGAGGAAACCACAGCTAGTAACCTGGGGGTCTTCCAAGGTGGTTACAAGTCAGGGCCTTTCTCACAGCAAAACATGTGTTCTCATGTACCCTGGTACATGAGTTTAATCTGCAGTTTAAGGTTTCCCACCCTTCCCTGTGCAGCCCCAGACATTGCCATCATCTTCCTCGACTTCTGCAGCTCTGTCAGGGGATTTGTACTGCCACAGAACCCCCAGGCTGTGAGGAACATGACCAGCCTGCACCAGTTCACTGAACTACCTTACAACGTGGGAGTCAAGTGCTGTTCCTGTCCCCACTAGCAGACATGTAGATAGATCTGCTTTCAGCTAGTTGTGGTGGGAATACCCTTCTAAAATTCAAGGGAGAAACATCATTCTTATGTAAGCTTGCATTTCTAGTAAAGAATTTCAGAAAATTATTCAAAAGCAAATTGAAAGGATTATCATTTTCTATGACTAATGTTTGTTACTTTTTCTTCCAGAGTCCCCAACTACTTTTATTTGTTTGTTTCTCTCTAAACAAGTAGGTTTTTCCACAACTGTACAGATATAGACACCTCTCAAGGTAATTAACACTTGCCACAGATACCTGGTGATAGTCACCTTAATGATTTAGAGTTTAGCCCTTCTGTCTTTGTTTATGCTCTCACATATTACTGATCTGGAGACAGTCAGATGTCTTCCATTCGCTGATCTCACCACACTACTTACCTGGTGGATTCATTGAAAACTAAAGTATCTATTTACTCTGATCAGTAAAAAATACCCAGAATCTGGAGTTTCAAGTCCAGGGACTGCCAAGCTGTTACTCTTCAGAATTGAGACTGAATGTCATGTTATATCATTTGACCCAATTATCTTTCCTCCTAAGACTTAGTGAGGAAATGTCACAGCTGGATATATATCCATAAAGAAAATTTACCAAAAAAAACCCCAAAAGACAAGAGGCTACTAAAGAAACTGTACAGTGTTAGTTGATTGCTTTCATTCTTTTTTTCTGATTTTCAAAAGGTGAAGTTCTAGGATTGCTGCTTGCTTTGTTGATATTTTAACTTCTTAGCAAGAGAAATGTAAATAAGCAGGAGAAAGTCTGCACACTGCAGAGCAAAACATTTTTGTCCCTCTGGACCTCTGAGGGGAGGAAAAACATGGAAGACAAGGATACTAATGTCTGAAACAGGGAAGCCTGAAGAAAAGTAGGTGAATTTTGGTTTCACGGATCAGAACATGTACACAAGGTTGAAAAGGGAAAAAAAAGACTCAAGAGAAATACCAAGAGCCCTGGGAAGCAGAAAGATGAAGCACATAACTAGGATTATGTGATTTGACAGGTACCAGGAAGTAAATCAATGGGAAATTGCAAAAACAGGAGTGTTGCTGTGGAACCAGACTTTCGGACATTGACTGAGAGATTTCCTCTGGCATGAAGCAAGGGAAATGCTAGGATCTTAATAAACCATTTTGGATATACAGAGAACAAATTTTTCCTATAAAAATAATCCCTTTGGGGTCTTTTGGAACTTCTTCTTTGAGAACTATTAAAGTTTGAGAACTCTGATCCTTTTTAAAAGTACTTCTCCTGCTTCTCCTATCCATAAGGGAGAGTTGGAAAAGCTTTCTTAAAAAAGGAGGCAGGCAGAAACAGAGAGGCTTTCCCATGGGATATTATAACCTTCATGCATTCCCATGAATAACTTTTTCTCGGTTGTTTCTCCTCCTAGAAGTAACAGCAGAAAAAGATTTCACCGGAGATTACAAATTAAACTCAGTGTAGAGCTTGAGAAAGTCTTTAATGTTCATGCAAGCTGGGACTTTAACAATGATCTCAGTCAAGAGTAGCACAGGCAAGAGGTGGACTGTTTTCCTCCAGCTCTCTAAATCTATCTTTTCTGATCATCCTTGCCTCAGGCTGCTCTTCTTGGGTCAGATCCAAAGCCTGATCCAAATGAAAAGGTCTTCTAAATCTAATTAGGCTTTCGATGAAACTCAGGCTTGCGTTCTGACACCACCCTCTCCTCCCATTGCCGCAGTCAGAGGTGCTTTGTTGCAACGATTTCTGTGCAATTAATGCCAGACTAGTTTTGTGATATACACTGATAGGAAATAAAATGGAGTACTCAGCTCCTTTTCACTAGGGAATTCAGCCAGGACAACTTGTTTCCTAATGGATATATGCCAAGGGCTGAGAAAAGCTGTGGATCAGAGTCAAGCATAAATTATTTCCATTGTTTGTTTTGCTACCTCAGAGGGATGAGAAATCACCAAGAAATAGCATTCTATCAAGCAGCCTATCTGCAAAAGCCAGGACTGCACTTTAACAAGCCCTACTCCCAGCAGCTCTCGCTCTCAACAGCTGCTGGCACAAAAATATTGACACTAACTCACAAAAAGGTCCCTAAAACTTCTGCAAGAGAGATGAAATACTAAGTAGGCATGCAGAGAGAATTAGTCTTTCATTTTCAGCACACAGTGAGCAGAAAGGAGCATATCAGCCAGCCAGTTTGAGGAAGCTTACATTTCCTTTGCCCTTGGAAATAAAGAGCCTTTTTTATAGGTGAGTGCTAGCCAGCAACCACCTGACCCATTGTGCTGTACAGCTGGGAAGCTAGCAGTGCTCACAGAATTTAACTCACCTCCTCCAAAAAAGTTCTGAATACACCAACTAGCCTGTTACATGCTTGTACACACAGGCAGAGGTAGCCCAGTTGCCACAGATATCAATTTATTTTACTACTCTTCTGCTAATACTTTCTAAAGCTTATATTGACAGAGGGCAGTTTTGTGTTCCAAGCTAGATTTTCCAAGTTTCCAACCAAACTTTCTCTCCCAAACATTTTAATTGTATTTACTGTTGGTTTCCAAACTCCTATACTAGTTGGCTCTCTTCTTCTCAGCCTTTTCATTTAAGGTTTTCCAACACAGGAAGGAATTCAGGAGAGGCAGAAAAATTAGTCTTACCTTTAAATTAAAATAAAACAGGTGAATAGCCCACGTGGGCTACTTTCCTACAGGGAAGTGACTCTAAAGCTATTTAAGTTCTAAATTGTAGGAAGACAAGAATTGCCTTTGTTTCCCACAAAGCTGTTCAACCGAACAATGAGCTCTGCAGCCTTCAGAGACCAAGGAGCCAGAAGGCATGGCTGCAATATTTCAGTCTGGAAAGCTTTCTGGTGGAGAAGAGGTTTTTTTCCCTAGTTAACCTTCACAGAGAGAGTCAAACTACCAAAAAAAAACAAACCAAAAATCCAGGCCTGAGGGCTCCCGTTGTTATTAGTCATATCCATCTCATGCTGCTTTTCTATTCCCTTTCTCTAATAAAGCGGTACGATGCCTTCTGGCTTGCCAGAGACCTCACGACTGTAGGGAAATCTGTTTTCCTACTTCTTCCTGACAGAAAAGCCCTTTGTCCTGAGCAAAGATCCCCTCTAAAGCAGCAAGGCTCCAAGACCCAGCTTTCCCCAGCCCCTCTAGCTGCCATAAGGCTGTAATTATCACCCACTTGCACCACAAGGAAATAATCACCCCCTGAAGCAAGAAGGGTGAAGGATCTTGGCAGTGCTCTTGGACATGCCAATTACTGCAGTCCATATCCCCCCAAAAAACGTCTTTTCAAATGAATATTGTTTTGTTTCAGTTTTTGCACCACTCAGCACTTTATATGGCAAATGAAACTCTTGTGTGCACTAGCAAGTAATTAGCAGAGGCTGGATTATTAGTAAGTATTCTTGGCAGGTTATTTTTTTTTTCACGTAGTATATGTTTCACTCCTAAGCTAACCAGGCATCTGGCAGCAATTACACCCAAAGCCAGGCAACTCATCTAGTGTACACAGGCAAATGGGAAAAAAAGTAACGAAAATGCTTTCAAGGGTGTCTAAGAGGCAAATCTCCATGAGGAGAGAGAATTGAACTGACAGGATTAAAAGTGTTAATTGCAGGAACAGACACATACAGTTTTGAGAACAGCCACGGTAACTTATTTTTACATACTTTCTCTCCAGTTTTACTTCCTTTTTTTTCTTTTCTTTTTTTTTTTTTGTACCTAGATCTTGCACCCATCCTCATCTGTCCTTCCCACTTGGCAGTTGCACTTTCCACCTGCAGGCATCCCTCTGCCCTGCTCTCACAGGCAAGGGGAGCAGCTCCCACACAGGTGGGTTGGGTCACAATCAAGGGGGAGAACTGCCACTCTGAGCCAAGGTGGTGCTCCTTGGAGTCACGGGCAGCAAGGAGACCAAAATAGCAGCGATAGTTGCAAGTCCATGAAATGAAGCTGTTGGCACAGTCATAAAAGGGTCTCTGCTAACACAGAGCTTCACCTTGCTAAAGAGATCTCAGTTACTTTTTATAAGCTGCACCATTTTCCTCTCTCCCTTTTCTCTCAGCAGGGAAGGACATGAAAACCATTGAAATGTGGCTTTCTCAATCTTCCAGGTAGTATGAAAGAGTTTTACAGTACAGTGAAGGACCTTTCAACCTCTAAAGTCAAAGAGCAAGTCTGGGAGTTCCCAGGGCGAAATATGGAGGCAGAGTGGAGAAAATTCACTGATAGCTGTAATCTATGTGTGTACCTTCACTGACAGCAAATGGAGAGTCAGTTCTTCAGGACATTTTTCCAAATACAACTGGCTTGTTTGTATCTCTAGACTATACATTAAGCTCACACTTGACCTCAGATTTTCTGTTTTATACAGTCTGGACTCACAGTAAGAAAAGAATATTTAAAGGTATTAAGTTTCCACTGATTCACTAGTGAGTGAGGGAGCTGGCATCAGGTGATGTCAGGAATACAGTGATGTCTCCAATAGTTCAGAAGTAGTTTATGCCAACAAAAACAACTCCTAATTTTCTCTATCAGAGAATTATAAAAACAAAATAACAATCCATGTGCATAAAGGTCTCTTATTCTACAGGGCAGTTTATGTCCTGCTGTTCTATGCTGGCTCCAATGCTGTAGTTAGCTAAAGCAAACCCTATGCTGATGGCATTTGCCTGGATAATATTTTCACACACACAATGAAACCTAAGCACATATCTGTATGTTTGAGCACACATACAAGAACACATTTCAAATATAAAACAAGTTTTGAAAAGATATCTGGGTCCTATTGTGCAGGAAATGAAGATGTCACTACTTATGTATTTGTGCATTATATCCTACCTAGTCCTGCAGTACCCCTTCTCGTGGTAGTGATGGCTACTAAAATGAGGGGAAAAACAAAAGTATCAGGTCATGTGGGCAGCCTTTGTGCAGCTCCAGTTGCCAGGGAGATGCTGTCCACCCTGTGTCCAAATCAGAACAGCTGCCTCATTTGAAACCTGACCTGCAGGCAACAATGAGCATGCTGCGCCCATTGGTGAAAAAATGAGCAGAAAGAGGAAAAAATAATTATAGACACCAATGAAAATGCAAAAATAACTCTCACCCCCCCCTTGTTAAAATAAAATATCTGAGCTAGCAAGTTACTTCTAATGTAAGCTAATGAAGGACATGGTTCTTTTTCATGGGTGTTGAAAAAGTGTGGTTGCCATAATTTCCATTTTGTACTAAAAAATGCCCATCCAAAGACTGCTACAGCTGGTGGGAGATTTCACATTCAGTGAACTTTTGAAGGAGACTTATTAAAATAAAGGCAGTGTTTGACAGTGATGTTGTGCAACAAGGTGCTGAGAGCTGTGCAGATACAAGAGGCAATTCCTGCCCAGGGTTCCTCTTTGGCAAAATGAGGCAAGCCAGGCCTCCCACCATTCCTGTGCTATTCATTCTCTTAAGATCAAAATTGCAAAGTCTAACATGGACCACTGTTGACCGTTTTTGCTGGTGTTTAAGCTAAATATTCATGTCCACTGGGAAGTCTGCCACACCTCGTCTGTGTTCAATACTTTAAATAGCAAAGTGATTTGAGAAACTGAACAAATGACTGTACATGTAAAAGGCAGATACTGATGGTTAGGTATTAAAATTTAGTTCTCCCTGTTCATTTCAGGAGTCGCTGTAAGATGGAAACACCCCCTTGCAATGCTTACAAATGTTTCTAACAAGTGATTTTAAAACTAATGCTCCTTCAGTTTTTTATCTTTCAGTCAAATAAATCAGTGCACTTGCCCTTAAACCTTCTGCATCCTTTGCCTGACAGACATGTAAGCTTGCCATGGTACAGCCTGAACTTCCTTTCTTCTTTGCCACCAATCAAATTAAAGCTGTTCTACCCTTTCATCTATAAATATCCATGTACACTGGACAAGATTTCAAATTAATATATTTTTTTCTGAAATTATGATAACTAAACATGCACAAAAACACAGAGCAAAAGTTACCTTGAAAATAACATTGCACTCTTCTATGTAATGCTGATGATGTCTAAGTTAAACAAGCTTTTTCATACAGAATCCTTAAAACTATGTTCAAAATTAGTCAGCTCGTTTGTTTTTTTTTCCCACAACAGGTAGTGTGTTCTGCCTCCAGTGAAGGAGTCTGGGAGGGAGCCTGCCAGTTTCAGAGAATCTGACAGAGAATTTTCAAAGGCAAAAAAGGATATTTTGTTTCAACATTTTCAGGTTCTATTATGATTATGGATTCTATTATGGATTACTTGATGTGAGCACAAACACACGAACTGTGCAGGTACACACAGTGCACAGTGGCAGTATGTGTGTGACTAGTTTCAGCATTACCAGAAAGAAATATTTTGATGAATTCATTTATGTGTTTGCATACTCAAACAAATCAGAATCGATATATCTATATTATATATGTAATATATGTATTTTTTCCAATTTTCCAGCAAGCATTCTTAAATGGGATTTCACATTCTTTATTTCTCCAGGTTTCCCTTTCAAACACATTCTTCAGAATTCCTCTATCATATATCACACTAAAGCAAGAGTCATGTTTTTCGTGTTGCCCTACAATGAACTAATTGTCTACATTTAACAGAGAAAAATAATCATTGAAAACAAATTAAAAAGACAAATAAAGCCAAAACAGATTTTAATTTTAAGCTCCTTAGTGTCTTGTTATATAAGGAACAGCCTGAGGGGAGATATCTTAGAGAGGATGGGAAGGTGTCTTGACAGGTTCCTTTAAACTGAGATCCTGATTTAAATTTATCTCTATTCTTATATTTAACAATCTGAATTTTAAGGGTCAAAAGCCAGGCAATTTCCTAGCAAGCATTTCACCTTGCTATGCTTGTTTGCACTCCGAAAGTGTATTCCTAATGGATTTAAATGCTATAAAATATCACAAATGTACTGAAGAGTACTTTTTTTTTTTGTGGAAACATTTCTTTCCTTCACAAGGTCACTGCTTCACTAGACTGAAAAAACAAAGTGGATTATTAATACTATGTAATCCCAAAGAGTCTAAAAATCTCTTGACCCATGAAACTCACTGGTTTGTGGATCTGCAATTTCGATGCATCTGAAACAAAAGGTGTAGGAGAGGGGAAAGGAGGCTCTTATGAAACTAAGTATGCCTTTTCTGAGCACTACAGATGCCTACTAATGTAGGCACTACATGCCTACAGATGTTTCACTACTTTCAGAGCTCATAACTTCACACCTCACGCTCACAAATATAAACTAAGTTTGGTATCACACCACATGAAGTGCACCTGTCTGCATTACTATATTCAGACTGTTTCTTTCTGGCCAAATACAACATTATGAACACATATATCTTACCCAAATAGTCTATGCTTTTAATTAATATTTCCCCTGAAGAACCAGGTAGGTAAGTCATTTCCACTCTCAAAGAACTACTGCAAAACAAAATAAGGGGGGGGGGGGGGGGAACTCTGGAAAGGTAGCAGTACAGGATAACACACATCTATTTCTGAAAGTCTCACCAAAAATCAGGTTCAAATTGTTTCTCACGTGTACAATTCCGCAACCCTGTGAACAAGGAGAAAAAAGAACAAAAAAACTGTGGACCTGGATAAGTAGGAATCAACTATGCTGTAACTTTGAATTATGGCTGGATTTCACAAACAGTGTGAGGCCCCTCTGTTTCTTGTTTCCCAAAAAATTGTTTTCAGTGTCTAGCACAAAGAAACCTGACCGTGAGCTGTAGATTCAAATAATAAATAACGTTGCTTGCGTAGCAATGCCTACACTATGTGATGTGGCACCACAGGAAGTTTTGTGGCATATTTGACTGTGTGCTGGCTGGACAATGGAGAATTGAGCTGATGGGCAAGATGGAAACATTGCTGTTTGATGCCTTCCAGCATATTTGACTAATGGCAGCAGTAGTTCTTTTTGCAGTTCCTCTCTGCTGAACAGAGCAGGGGCTACTACACATGAGGTCCTGGTGTATTAACAAGACTCCAAAAGTGCTGTTCATGTGGTGGACACTAAAGTGCAGGGTGGCAAGAGCAGGTACATGTCCCATTCAGTGGTGCTTTCTGCAGCACCAGGAACATCCAGCAGAGAGGCAGATCAGAGAAGAATCTGTTTCAGTTGCCTTACAGCCAAATACATGTTGGCATCTGTGGTCTTCAAGAAAGCTGTGCCTTTCTTTTAAGCTAAGCTTAGAAGAGAATCCAGAAAAGTCTTGACAGCAGAAGGTTTCTTTGAAAAGAAGAAAATCTGAAAAAAAACCTAAATACTGTATATTCAGAAACTCCTATGGAAAAAAATCTCAATAAATACAAGAAACCCGGTTTTGTAAGCTTGTGAGTTCTGTAACTGCAGGTGAAAGACACAGTAATTGTGCAGAGTACATCAACTAATGATCACTCGAGTCTGGAACTGATCCCAGCCTTATCCTTTTAAGTCCCTTTAAAGCCATTTCACACTTGCAAGTCTTTTGACCACCATTAGATAGTCAGCTGTTTCTGGCATGTCACACCTCTCTATCTAGAGCTGACAACACAAAGCAGGGAGAGTGCTTTTAAGACAGTGAATTACAGACATTGGAAATTTCACATTTACAACCAGCAAGATGTCACTGCAGAAAGCAAGAAAAGTTTTTTTTCTTTTTGTCAGTGTAGAGGAGGCAAACGACAACATCTTCTCCGGTGATATTTCAAATTGCTATTTGATGAAGTTGTCAGATTGCACCAAGTAACCATTCTCTGCAGAGGCTTATTCTGGGGATTTCATCTGCTGTCTGTCACTCAGCAGGACAGTGTGTTCCCATGTGTTTAGGCTTCTGTACAAATCACTGGTTTATCTCAAAATGAATGCTCGGCTTGGTAGATTTAGGAGACAAAGGAAGCAAGAGGGCATCACCCATGGTATTCCATCCATCTCTACCACCCATGATGGGGAATATGCTGATTTTTTTTTTTTATTTTCTGTAGATCAGAACTATTTCTTGCTAAACCAATTGCATTCTTAGCAGGTCTAGTGCTTCAAAATTAAGGCAGAGAGGTGTAGCATGAGGGGAAGCAATTTTTCTCTCATTCACTGTAAAATGCACTCAGTGCATATGTTTGCTGGATTAACTGTTCCTCAATGAACTGCTCTCCTACTATGCTTAATGGTTTCTGAGTGCGCTTTTGTTCTTACTTTTTTTAGACCCTGATTTGAGAAACTCTGCTTATCTCTATATATACCTAGGCTCTTTGACTGGTCGAGCTCTTTGGTACTCCAGCACTCCCACTGTCTCCTTGGGCAGAGAAAAATAGACTGACAGTGGTAGCAGCCTTATGGCAATAACCTACATTATGAAAAGGTACCTGTGTTCCCAGGAGATTCATACCCACTTATGACCAACATACTGACCACTGCTTCTGTGACTTTGTTGTGTTACATGTGATTTTTTAGGCAGCAGTCCAAAGTAGTCTTTGAGACAGTCAGATGGAGTGAGACATCAGATGAAAAGGTATTACACATCCCTGGTTACAAAGCTAAACCCTCCCATTTAATGTCAGCAAGTGTTATAAATAAGGAAAAATAGGCACAACTTCATTGAAAAGATCTACTGAAAACACACCTTTTTTTCAGGTCATTTGCTAATTTTCCCTAGCCTTTGACCTTGTGACCAGAAATGGGTCAAGATCCTGAGGTACCTGTTATGATGAGGTGGTGGGAAGCTGTTGACACACCCTGTGAGTTCAGTTGACAAAACCTATGTATGTTGACAAAAACATGTATGTTTTTTTCTCTCTCAGGACATTTTCATACCACCATCACAGCTTTACTCCCATTTAAATCTCTTTGGAGCTTTCATCACCCTATCTATGTTACGTCAGACACCAAGAAGGTTCATTTACAGCAGCCTCCAGACATATTTGCTGTCTCTCTAGAGTCCAACTAGAAAAACTTCACCCATACCATCTCAGTGAAGACCTCAACGTTCTTCCAACAACACCTTCTACAGATACACATTCATCTCCAGGAGGGAGGCAAGGTGACATTTTGGCTCTTCTGTTACATGACTAAATAACTACTTTAATCCTGCAATGCCACTTATATATTTAATACAGTGAAAAATAGCACTTGCCCTTCAGAAGCAATGAAGCATGCCCACAATCCTAGAGTGAATCAGCACCAGCAATGGATTGAGCACTCAGGAGTTCTGCCCTCCACCTCTACACCCATTGTGACCCATCTGTCTTTGTGAGTATTCTTGGTATTGCTTGCAAAGGACACTTTCTTATCAAGATAAAGTAAAATGATAGCTGCAACAGTACACTAAGCTCTGCTGGCTGGAGACACAAATCAGAGTTTATTAAATAGGAAAAAGGACACAACTTGGAGGAGACAAAAGCAGTCTTTAAGCATCTTGTAACTCACAGGAGAAGGCCAATAAGAGCACTGTAAACATTATTTGATTGTGATTTCTGAATAGCTCATTATTGTGTCTTAGCTGTGACAAATTTCATATGAATGTGAATGTAAGTATTACAATTTATTTAGCTTCTGAAGAACCCTTCTTGTAAACTATTTTTTAGGAAAGGGCATGGAACGTGATAAAAATATGTGGGGGTATTTAAGTTACTTGTGCTGAAGCTTTCACCTCAACAGTGTCTAGACACACCCTCACTGGTAACCAAGATATCCCTCCTCCCTTAAATAATGTTGGGGTTTTACATAAACTGTGCAAACAGCAACCATCCTGTGTGCTTACATATAATAGTATTACACTGCAATTCCCTCATGGTGGACTGTAAATTAGTGGGCTGGGAGACCAAACTGCTGTTCCAACTCTTTCACATACTCTGCTGACTTTTACTTACAAGAATAAGAAATTCTTAATAGAATAGCTTGATCTGGCTTTCTTTAGCTGTATTGTGTAGCAAAGGGCTTCTAGTCAGACTGACAGTAGCAGTTTAGAGTGGTTCCCACAGATAAAACATAGCAAAGCTGGCTATGCTGGGACATAGTGTAAAGGATATACTGGTATAGCATTAATGTTTTTTATATATAGGCTCTTCTTCCTTCTACCTTTAAGATCAATGGTGGTGACCATTGTTTAGACTCTCTATAAATCCTAGCAACAATAAAACATATTACAGTCATTTTAAAAGAAATAGTGGAATGCAGATAAGTGCTTCTGCACCTCTGATTTATCCTGTATCAGTTCAGCCTGATTTCCTCTTCAGAAATAAATCTTTGTGTCTTTCAAATTACTTGACATACAGTGGCACAAATTGTCCTCACTTATTTCATATTGATTAGTATCTGCCTGAAACACCAGTTTTTGAGCTTACCTTTTGAGTGACAGTTTTCTTTGCATCTACAGAACACCCCTACACAGCAGGGATGTGACAGCTACAGATAGGAACAACTCATAGGAACAACAATCCCCATTCAGAAACTCTGGCTGTACACATTATTGAAGCCAGGCCATCCTAAAACTGGCTATAATGAGAACAGGTTCTGAAATGATGTGCAAGTTCGAAGAAGGTAACTAATGTGTGAAATTTTGTCTTTCTTTCCCCATCCCCCCCCCCTCTTCCTGCGAGGAGCTGGTTTTAAGGGGATTTTGAAGCTTTGAATAATTGGAAAAAATTGTGAGCAAATTATTTTTGTAATACTGCACCAGAGGTGCATGCCAAGAAAAAAGGCTTTTTGTCTTACCACCTCCTCCTCACTCTCAATTTTAATTACCACAGTTTGGCACCTGATCCTGCAGAGAGCCATACAAAAGCCACACGGGCCAGCTCTTTCCAGACGGAGATAAAAGAGAGGGAGGGAGGAATTAATTAAATCCATTTCAAATCTTTTCAGTGAGTTTCCTTCTAAACTCACTGTTCTGGTTTCTGCATAGCTAGTACAATGACATATGGTCATAAATAACAAACAGTTCCCTGCCTCCTGTTGTCTCTCCTTTTCCCCCTTCTGCAGAATCAAACAAAACAGGCTTATGATTCTGGTATTATAAGCAAGCCAGTCAGGATCCAGAAAAAACAGGCAGCTGAGCATGTTTTCAATTCACAACATAGCGTAGAGCTTTCAAATGAGCTGGTTTATTCAGTCTTGCAGGTCACTGCTAGCAAGATCCGCTTACTGCTTACATTTTAGGAACAGAATAGTAAACACATAGTTGCCAAACTAAATTAAACAGAAACGAACCAAACTAAAATGTGGTAACCATAGCTACCAAATCATAGCTTCCCTAATTGTTTTTTTTTAAAGACGAAAATTGTGAATTTACTCCCTAAAGACCCTAACCCTACTGGGCGAAGTCAGCGCTGATTGGTCCACACAGTAACTGCAAGCTATGCACAAACCCTGTTCCATAACCCTAACCCTAAAAAGGAGACTGCCAGCTATGCAGAAACCCTGTTCCCTAACCCTAACCTTAAAAAAGAGACTGCAAGCTATGCACAAACCCTGTTCCCTAACCCTAACCTTAAAAAAGAGACTGCAAGCTATGCACAAACCCTGTTCCCGAACCTTAGGGTTAGGGGTTAGGGTTAGGGGTTAGGGTTTAGGGTTAGGGCTTAGTCGTTAGGGTTAGGGGTTAGGGTTTAGGGTTAGTGGTTAGGATTTAGGGTTAGGGGTTAGAGTTAGGGTTTAGGGTAAGGGTTAGGATTAGGGGTAGGGTTAGGGGTTAGGGGTAAGGGGTTAGGGGTAGGGTTAAGGTTAGGGTTAGGGTTTAGGTTTAGGAGTTAGAGTCAGGGTTAGGGGTTAGGGTTAGGGTTCGTAGTTACAGTTACGGTTAGGGTCAGGATTAGGGTTTAGCGTTAGGGTTGTGAATTTACTCCCCTCTCAAAAGAATCTTGTCACTTATTTCTGGGATCCTTAGGAACAATACAAGTACTGGCTGCAGATCTCAGTAGCAGTAGCCTCTAAGTCCTTTACAGTTAATTAATGTTGCTGTCTTTTGTGGTTTAGCTGCAGGAAAAAGCCTGGCCCATTTTCCATCTCTCATTTCGTCCACCTTGGAGGGCAGGGAGGCAGCAGACTTGGCTGTACACACTATCAGAAAGCAAGGGGCTGAGGGCAACATTAGGAGCCAGTACTGTCTGGCCAGCTGGGCTCCCTTCAGAGTGAAGCAAAGCCTCTTCAAAGAAGCCAGATCTGGCATTGTTTGAGGATTTGCATTCTGTCCTCACAAGGGCCTAAGGTTGCCTGGTGTCTTAGGAAAACCCAAAGCAAATCCTCAGCACACCACCCCTGATGCTTGTCCAAGGAAATAGCTACAATTTCTGCATAATGGTCAGCTTTTTGCCCAGTATAATGGTTCTGTTCCTTACTTTGGGCTGAAGTGCATTACTGGTAAGTTTTCAAACGTTTATAGAATTTTTAAGCATATGTAGTTTTTATATACAGGGAGCAAGACAACACGAGTTTGAGAACTTGGCTACTTTTCAAAATCTCCTGGAACAGGGTCAGTCTGATGTAAAGATTGGTCTCCTTATGTCCTGTAACAGTAGTCATATCTCCCTATTTTTTCAAACTTATCAGGTTGCTTTTAATCTGAACATGTTAATCTGAACATCTGAATATGTTTTAGTGAACATATTTGTACAAGAATTAAGCTACTACAGAATCTCATTTTTTATTATTTCTTCAGCCTGGGCTATTCCAAGTTAGTTTTTTAACCTTGAGTATACTACATCAAAATCCTGGGCAAAACACCAGCAACAAACTGTCACTGCAGAGAGCACTTGCAAACACAACCTGCAAGTAAGAAAATTCCAGCAGAAGGTTTCCTTTTCAACTCATAATGATTCCAGCACAGGTTTTTTTGCTATGCACTGAACAGGTCTGACTCAACTGACCTTCCCTTCTTTCAGTACAAAGAAGCCAATAATAAGGTAAATGCCTGATATCTTTGGATCTGTTAACATTTAGCACTGTAAACACAATCAGGACCCTTGAGAGGCAGTGGTATGGAAGCTGACCTTTTGCACTAAATGATTAATTCTTATACTAATGTCTTCTAACACAGCAAAGAAAGGTTCAATTGCAGCAGGCCAGCACCCTCCATGGTGACCAGTTACAGAGTTTTCCAGCCTAAGTAGAAGTGATTCTGAGAAAAGCAGCAGTGTACTTTATCAACTCAACACTGGACCATGTATGAGAAATGCTACAGTATGCAACCCAACTTGTCAGGACACAGCTAAAAGACACATCAACTTCCAAGATGTTTGTTTTTCATTTGCACAGACTACTACCGCACTTCTTCACCTCCATGTCCCACACTACCCGTGTCAGTGAGCCCACACAGCCCACCCAGCTCAGGGAACAAAAGGCACATTACAGCATGAAGGCCAAGAGATCAGAGAGCTCTTACTGCATTTCTGGGTTTCTTACTGCCTATTTACTGATTTTTTTTATACACAGACTGCAATAGAGAGCATAAAATGTTGCAGGAGATTTTTTTCCTCTGGAAAAAAATAATAAAAGGAGAATTCACAAATAAGGTAGCTTGTGATGTTTTTTTCTGTGAGTATAGCCCCAGATTATAGGAGAGTCTGTAATCCCATCAAAAATAAGTCTTTCTTGCCTATCTACTTTGCTATTGATGCAGGGAAACTTCTGAGAGAAACTGAAAATTAATCATTTTTTAGCTTGTCACACTTCCATTATCTTTATTAAAAATTATGATGGACTGCTATATGTGGTTACTTCAGCTGAAAACAGCCTGGCTGCATTTGCAGGACAGAACTGACCAGAGCTACAAATGTTACAACTGTTACACAGAGTTGTCTCTTGGAATAATCCTGCAGCACCCACAGATTACACTGAGTCCCAGATGGTCTCTGCATTAGAACTAATTAAAATGCAAACCTTCAGTTCCCCGGAAAATTCTAACATTTTGAAATGTGCTTGGTTTTCAGAATAGAATGCAAAACCACAAACAAACTGTTATATACAATTTCCAAATTATTTTGTTTGAATCTGTTAAGCTGTCCAACTTCAATTACACGAAAACATTCAGCCATCTTATATCACACGAGAAAAATGCCCTGATTTTTCAGCTAGGATCATAGAAATGTTTTGCTTCAAAACAGGTCAGGGGTGGAGAATGCTCTTGGCATCTGCCTTAGCCACCTGAGTTAAAATGCTGCTCTTAGCATGGTGCTACACCCAACAGGAGAGACTGATTCCTCTAGCAGCAATACAGAACAGTAAGCAAGGCTCCTGATGAGAATCATGGTATTGATGCATTGGAAAACCTGTAACAAATGACTAATCACTTCTTAAAGAGCCTTTTAATAACTTTTTAAGTCCTTCATAAAAATGTGTTAGTGAAACCTTCAACGTAAACAAAAGTTTCATAAGAATTAATCAGTTTTCAGCTATTAATCACTCTGCATACAAAAAGATTGAGGAAGCAGGCTTCAAAGGCTCCAGGAGAGGCAGAGGTAAGGCTTAGGTCCATCATTAACAACAGGAACCTACATTAGATCCCAAAGAAGAACAGCAGAAAGGAATAGGTATCAGGTTCTCACTCAGTGTGGAGGAACTCCAAGCAAGACCTTCAAAAACTACTTTGAAAATGCCAGGAATTTCCTAGAAAGAATTAGGAAGGGAGGTCTACCTTGCAGCCACCCTAGAGATATTTGCAAGAGAAGACCATTTGTCCCACCTAGCCTTTTATCTCACTACTCAGCCGTTCAATAGCTGCAGTTGTCAGTGATGAATGAACCCTAAAGGAACAAAATACATGTTAAGCCCTGCTGTGTATTTTGGAAAGTCAATCCAAATCAAGAAAAAAGAGCTGAGGTGTTCCAAGACACTGATGCCTTAAGCCCCTCTTAGTTTTTTATTTTTCTAATTTTTGTAAGTTTTATAAGTAGTAGAAGCAGATTTTAAAAGCGGCAGCCCTCGTTCCCTTACCCTGTAGCACAAGTAGTTTACACATTCCTCAACCCTCTTACCCCATTCCCTGCACCCTGTATCACTCCTACCCCCGAATCCACTAGAAATGTTTAGTCTCTTGTCAAAGCAGGGCCTATACTGTTTAGAGAACACCCATATCTAGGCCTGAACAACAGAACAGAGTCAAGAACTAGGTGACTATGTACCCTTTGTGCTCTGAAGATGGTGATGGTGATGAAGAGGTGGTCCCAAAAGGCCCCCAGACTCAATTCTCAGGGGGTGGACCCAGGGCGGACCAGAGCAAAGGCTACAGGGTGGAAACACTTGGGATTGGACAGATATTATTATAAAATGTAACGTCTCAGGCACAGTTGCGCGCACATCTTGTAACATCTATTGCCCTGGCACAATTAAACCCTTTCCTTATCTCACCCTCAATTAACTGCTCCTGAGTTTTTTCTTTAGCACCAGCTGAGCAGGCATCACACTGAGGAAACAATTTTTATTCCACAAAAATACCCACAGTGCTTATTAGGAAGAGAAAAAAAACTGTCTGAGCATTTTGGATAAAGAAACAGGGGGTTCTGTAACCCCTAAAAATTTACCATCTATTGTGTTTCATTTCACCCTGCTTCAGGTGTCCTGGGTTCTCTAACATACCCCAGCCAAGAAAAGAAGCTCTTGTTTGACAGAGATTCCGACTCATCAAATATCCACAATTAAACTAAGCAACATGGCTGATACATAAATCCCCATCATGGTGGAGAGCATTTTCTCTCTTTTTAGTATATGTTTCTGTGTGGTAATGGTTGCTAGAAAGCATCTTTATAAATTGAACTGCACTGTTCAAATATTATGTGGAAGGAGACTATGTGTGGCACCAGGAGGACGGTAGAAAGAAATAAGCATTAACGTAGAATCTGGTTCTTCTTTTGATTAGAAGAAGTTCAAAGCGATAAAAAATAAAAATCAATACACAGAGGAAGCCCTGGATCATGGGAGAACATGCTTTTTACTGATAGAATTGTATTTCCATCAAGACCCTCGGCAGACTTTGGAAGAGTACATGAACTCTGTGCCAGTCTGGCTAGAGCCCACAGCCAAATTTGGAGCCTCTGATGCAGGGTAAGCAGGCTCTAATAAGCAAATACTACTGTTCAAGCTCTCTGTGCATGCTTGAATAACTCAATTCTTATTGCTGCACTTAGCATAAACAGGCTCTAAAGAAGGAAGACAAAAGAGAAAGAAACTGAGGAGCCATATGAAAGAGCTGCCTTGAAATAACCACATCTAGTAATGGTTTTCCAGAATGTGTGATTTGTTTGCAGCACAAACACCATAAACATTCATGGATTTCTACAAGATTGCAAATAGGCAACAGAACAAAGCTCCCAGGCTCCACTGTGATGGAGACATGTGAAACCAAATGCTTAAAGTTCACTCAAAGTGGCGAATCCAGGCGAAAGGGAAAGAGAAAGCTGCGGAAAGCCACTGCTTCCTCAAATGAACAGAAGGCAGACAGACGGTGAATTAGTTTTTACACCTTGTCCCTAATGCTCCCAACCAGTTAAACTAACTACAAGCAGGAAAAAGATACCATCAAAACAGAATGTCACCTTGAACCCCAAATAACCCTTTTAAAGTTGTTCCTGCAAGACAGCTAAATATTGCTCAAAAAACTGCAAGGCAAAATGACAGGGTCGATTCATCACTAAACTCTGCAGCATTGGCAACATCAGAGCTCTACCACCAAAAACACTAGGATTTTGTAACAATCTTAGGAGAGCCAGGAAACCAAAGAAAATTTGGAATCCTCCTTGCTTTATGGACCAGAGCAAATATTTCTTTTTAAGAAATCACTCCTCATTCTTTACTGTGTTGAATCAAATCTCTTGCCCCTCTTCTTCAGGGCTTTTTGAGCATTCTGGCTATACCTATAGAATGGAAAAATTTCCTTTTGTGAGACCAAAGCAATGAAACACTCTTGCAAGTGGACACACTTGTATTGCCTTCACTGGATCTTCACCAGTTTTTATCAGCAACATTTGGTCCTCTCTATTGACTGTTATTATGGGGAGCATATACTGAGCACACAACCAACATAATGGAACATACTAATAAGTTTTAAATTGGCAATTATCTCAAATTTCTCTTTTAATTCACAGGGTTTAATCACATTCCCAGTTCTAGAAAAGCTGTATATTTTAGGCTGTAATTATTCTGTCTAGTAAAATGTGGATGCATGCAATATAGTAAAGTGCCTTCTGGACTGATCACTGATCCATGGTCAAGGAAATGCTGTCTCCTTTGAAATTAAAATTATATTTCACAGGGGAAAAAAAGGTTTATTATTGGAATGCACATGATAAAAATCAGAAACAACATCAATCTGTTTGGGAGTGGGGGGTGTTGACCATTTGCCTCTAGTTAGGTGCTCCTCTGTATCAGTTGATTATTAACTGCATTTGGTAGTTTGTCCAATACATATATCTATACCCACAGATATATGCTCAATTACAATTCCTACCAAGCTTTGATCAAGAGCTTTCTAAAAGGTATTGGTGACGAAAACTATGTGCATCTTATCCAAAAAGTGTTCCCACCAATACCATGACATTTGATCTCAGTTAGCACCAATGAAATAGAAAAATTTGATCTAATATATGAAAGTTGTGATTTACTTCGTGCTGGCTCCTATGGTTGGAATTAATAAAGCCACTTCATTACCTTGGCAAGAGACAGCTTATTGCTCATGCTTTACCCCAGCATTAACATAAGGCCACCTAAGTACTGAAACTGTAAACAAGCATCAGTCCAAGTTTTCATGCTTACATAATAGCTTGGGCAAATTCACAGTGATAACTTAGAAAACCAACTGCCTAATGCACACAGCTGAATAAAAATGCAACCTGCAGCTAAAATAATTTTGTCTCTCTACTTGAATACTGACAGAATGGGAGAGAAAAGTGCTGAAGAGCTGAGGAAGCTGTTACATGTCACACTTGTGAATTCATTTGGACAAACTTCCATTTTTTCCAGATGAAAGACTTCATCCTGTGTTCTTGAGCTATCTTTAACATAAAGAGTTTTATGCCTAAAGCTTTATGATGGCAAAGACCTAACTTAAAACCTAGATTGGCCCATTATTACCAGTGAGTTGCCATTAGCATCTGATTTTAATACAGGACAGTAGTTAGTTAACACAGCTAAGCATAAGTGCAAAATTGTTTTGAAGTGGCCCTTTGGCACCAACATTTCAGAGTTGGTTTAGACCCAATTAGAATTTTCCTGTGATTCAGACCAAATGACAGCTACTTTAGAAGCATGAAAACCCTGTCGGTACCACAGAGTGCAGCTGACACGGCTTTAGCACGTTTGTTGTTTTTTTTTCATCAGTTTTACTAATGAACTTCTTGTAGATGCTGAAGTACTGTGAGGAAGAAGTAAAAAAATATTGAAATATACTGGAAGATACCGATAGAAGAGCAACAGAACAGCAAACCACTTCATTTTTTAAGTCAGGTATCAAAATGCTGAATCAAACCCTAAACTCCAGGTCCTCAACCTGTTATCATTGCTAGTCACCTGTGGGTATTCTCATTCTAAGAAGAAAGAAGCCTGCTGTGATCCTGCATTTTGTGTGCTACACATTTTGTTGCCTTGGAAAAAAAGAAGGCTCTGTCCAAAGACAACACCTCAGCACCTGACCTGAAGAGTGCAATGGCTCTCACAGCTCAGTCACCTTTTTCTTAAAGCAAGAAAAGAAACATGCCCAATATTAGGTGCCTAGTATGAGGCATCTGTTCCTAATCTAAATGTTTTGCTTTACACTATAATTATATTTGTGAATGCCTAGTCTGAGATTTGGATACAGACTGAGTACTTTAACTTATTTGGAAATGTAAGCAATTATTAAATACTAAAAGTCAAAGAGATGTCTGGTCAGTCCTTCATTTGCACTGCAAACACATGGTCCTGTTCTGAGAAGACAGTACAAAAAAAAACCTGTTCTGGGTATAAAAGCATGTCCCAGCACTTCTGGCTTTGGGATCCTTATAAATTGGTCACAGGAGAAAGTCAGGAAGGATTGACAGGTCCTTGAAGCTCTTTGCCTGTTTATTTTCTTTATGGAGAGGTACATGAGAAAAGTTTTGAAATTTGAACCTAAATGAAGGCAGCCTTTGCTTTGCTAAACCTTCCAGCACACTGCCACACTGTAACTGAGGAGGGCTGACTTCTGTCCTCTGGGGCCAGGTGAGAAACTGGTCTTGAATTTAAATACTACCAGTATCTTAGAACAGGCTAAGCAATGAACTACTACTGTGCTGAAATCACAGCACCATTTCAGTGTAATATTTCTCTGCAATGATTATAATATACTTCATATACAATGACTACAACATTTTAAAAAAGTCTTTAAGACTTGTTTCATCCCATCACAGCAAACACCAGAATTCCTCCTCTATTTCTCATTGAAGTGTTATAGATTATGAGGTCCTTTATTGAAAGCACTCAAAAGAATGATGGTTGCATGCAAATTACAGAAATTTCCATGTTTTCCTTATTAAAACTACTTAGATTTCCTAAGCAATGTAGGTCAAATGCCATTTTCTTTTGACAGGGGAAATAATCATATTTGGAAGACATAAGCATATATTCCTTGAGACAGACCTATAATATTTCAGCTTAGCCTCATGGACTGACATTTCTTTGAGTAATGAGGGTGTGAAAAGCCAATTTGTAATATGCATTAGCTCTCTCATTGCATCTGTTTATTCTCTGCATTACTTTCCATTTATGAAATTTCTGTAAGGATATATCTCTTCTTTAAAAATCATTACCATTGCCCACAGCCTTGTGGAACACATTTCTATAAATAGCAACAAAATAAACAAACCATAGTGCATACAGAATGGAAGACAATATATAAGAAAACAGATATGTGCTGTCAGCTGCCAAATGGTTATTAAAAAAAAAAGCGTGGGGATAACATCACTTTAAAAATGATGCAAGAGAAATGCCTGACAGAATATTTTAACATAAGAATGCCTGAAAATAATACAGAAAAATTCCAGAGACCTAAATGATCTGGTGCTAGCTGGACATTGATAGCTGCATCCTGACTTCAGACAGTATTTGAAAACAAATCCACTTTCAGGTGTGAGAATATGAATTGCAAGCCAGAGGGATGTGGGGTGGCTTTTACCCTTTTGATGTTCATTGATGTTTAAATAATATCCCGTTCAGCATGCGTGTTAGTGCACTGGTGGCAAACACAGAGCTGTTACACTTGTATTTCTTACACAGGTACCAGATCCATGCACTTAAAGGAATCTCACTGCCTAACGTGGCCACCAAAAAAATCCTGTCTTACAAAAGCATTTCTTACATGCCTGGTTTAAATGTTTTTACCATTTATAGCCACATCACAGAGACTGTCAAAGCAGTCACCTTCCAAATGACAAGCCCAATTGAGATTCTGTTTCACAGGGAGTGTATCAATAAGCTACGTTTTAAAGAACTGGCTCAATCTTCCAGCATTTACACAGGAATGCAAAAAAAATTAATAAAACCCCTACTTACCTCTGAGAGGACCCACAAAGCAGGTGAGGTGCCATAAAGCACAAAGTATGAACGAATGCCATGAAATTATATATGAACCGCAGGGAAATCCAAATTTCCTTTTTCAAGCTACAAGTAACAACAGATATATTTTGTTCTGTGGCTCCTGCTGCTGCAAAGCCACAGCCAGAAATACTATCAAGTCTTCAAACTGTTTATAAGCATGCAGTAGAAAATCATCTTACCTAGGCCCAATGGGTATTTACAACAGCTGTAAATTCCCTTTTAACTTAAACAGCTACAATGACTTTTACATCCCTTCCCTAAAAAATGAAGTAAATTGCCCACTATTGAGAAGATGTTCAGTTTGTTCTTTCTGTCCATCTCTGCTTGCTTCCAAGAAGCTGGAGTTTACTCTTTCTTACACAGACACCCACTTTTTTTGGTTTTGACCTTTTTTCCTGTCCTGACACAAAGTAGTTCTGTTCTTATGGTAAAAGACTAAGTTGCATGTCCTGTCAATCAGGACATCAGCATCTTATTCTCAAAGCAAGTGTGATCTGGCACATTGCCTTACTCTGGACTGAGAAGCACCTTTCATGGTTACACCATTTTGAAACAGAAAATCAATCCCATAAACAAGCTCCTTACATTTATTCATAATGTGAGACTGCCTTTCTCTGGGAGTTCCTCTCACAGTAGGTTTCTTATAGAAAAGCTTCATTATCTACCATGTGTGACTGATGGGCATAATTTATTGGCCAAAATGTTGGGCCTAAAAAATCACAGTATCACAGATGAATACTCATCATCAAAGAACAGCAAAGGACTTTTAGGACATCTGGAGCTATATACTATCCAAAAGAGCCAACTGCACAATTCCAAGCAATTATAAGCTAACACACAATTGTCACAGTCCTGCTCTCGGATTGACTTTCTTCCTTTTGGGGAAGGAGGTTGTGGGGTTTTAAAGGGGATCAGGACATGTTTTTGTAACCAGCTGTTGACACTGAACCATTTAATGCTTAGGAAAGTCCAGCTGCTGTTCTCTGTTAATAGCAATCATAAAGCTAGACCCTTTGTTGGCCTCTAAGTAGAAGTTTAAAGGTCCCACAAGGCTTCTTCTAAAAGAGGAGTGAATGACTCTGATGTCTAGACCAACATTAGATTCATCTATAAAATTCAGGTCGTAATGTACAAAATTGTGTGTGAACTATTGCTGAGCACATAATGACTGAGTTAATTGCCTATATAATCATTCTACAATCCAATGAAGTACCCTGAGATAGTCTAAATGGGAAAAGTACTATTAAAAAAACCTTAGGCCAGACTAAACTTTAATTACATGACACCTGCAAATGATACGCTGAGAAACAATTCACTAAAACACACACACCGTAAAAAAATGTCTTCTGCTTGTGCCATTAATGGATAAAAGATCAGTTCCTAAGGAGTTCATCCTGAAAGCTGCCAATAGCTGGAATGTGACATACAGGAAAATCCCTGGGACGTTCTCCTGTACTCTAAAACCACGGGCCAACTTTCCTCTTCCCCTAAAGCCGGTGATAACGTCACACAAGTCCAACTCACAGAACTTCTCCGTTAGTGAAGATGGACCCAGGCAGGGTC